>NC_068357.1:56859639-56902139 GCF_020536995.1 Dreissena polymorpha | reverse complement strand
CCTGACTGGGAAAAGAAGCTTATCTTCATCTTCATGTCCCCAAGTTCTAGAAAGATCAAAATGGAGATGGTCGTCTTCGACAGAAAGAGCATGAATTTCACTTCTTCGTTTAGCTGAAGCCATAGTTAGAAGGAAAACGGTCTTCCAGTTTAAGGAACTGTTAGGAAGCCTGAGGAAAGGGCTAATCAGGAACTGGTAAGCGATCAAAGAACGCAAGCCAAAACCATTAAGGGGTAAAGGAACAAGAAACAGAGCGTTGAAGTTCCATGGCTAGATCATGAAATAGGTAGGTCAGCATAGACTTGTGATGACTTACGAAAATCCAAGTTATGCGAAGCATAGTCTGTAGCTTTGATGAAGATAGGAGAAAGTTCCTTATCATCAAAAAGATAAACCTCTATGCGTCTAGCAGAGTGATTGAGGGGATCAATATGCCCTCGAATACACCAGTCAGAGAAAAGCTTACAGAAAGCATCGTAGACTGTTCTGGTGGACTTTCTCCTTGCAGAGGCAACGAGAGTTTAAGCCCTAACAGAAAAACATTCTTCTGTGGTGTCAAATAATGGCCAGACTTGTAGTGGAAACTATCTGGAACTTATGAAATCTAGCTTTAAGATAGGAAATATGACTTGTGAGTAAGTTTACTGGACAAATCGTACAGGACACCGAGAAAGAAGTTAAACCAGAATCTCCTGGGCCACCAAGGAGCGACCAGGAGGATCTAGCAAGAGCTCATCTTGATACTCCAAGATAGAGGAATAGAATGGGTGAGATATAGGCGTTAGAGTCCAGTTGGTCTCAAGCGGACGAAAGCGCGACAAAAGCCAACGCTGCTGGATCGTAAACTGGACTCACTTACACAGGAAGTCTGAGGTTGTCTCTGGTTGCAAACAGGTACCCCAGTGGATAACGGAATGTGAGAAACATCTAGTTGGTCACTTCCTGATGAAATATCCAATCTAACAGAAGGAACTGGTGTTTGCAAGACAAACTGTCCGACAGAGCGTTGAGACGACCTGGTATGTGTTTGAATGAGAGAGTGGGTGATCAAGTATACACACTTGTGCCTGGATGTAAACCACGACATATGTGTTGTCTGTTGATACCATCACACAGGAGTCGCGAGGATGTTTTGGAAACGAAAAACAGCTAGAAAGACTTCTAGCTTTTCGAGATTGTTGATGTGCAGGTGATACTCCTGAGGAGACCAAATACCTGAGATGATCAGGCTGAGTATTTCCAGGTATGCGCCCGGAAGGTTGCGGTGGAAGAAGCAGTACATCTGTCAAGAGAGTCTCCTAGTCTAGTCACCATTGACTGTGAGGAAATAAAGACGGAATGATGAGAATCTGTGTAAGCGGATTGCTCTGAGATAAATTCCAACAAATTTAGAGATAGTGCTGAAGATAACGTATTCTTTCGGAAAAGACGTCCCAGCAGAAAGACCGGAGACCGGACCGGTAAAAGATCGACCGGTGGCCGGAGCCTCATGGTCACGAATGGGTGGGGAAAGAAACTCACGGCAAGCCGAAATTTCCCCACTCCGACCAGACTTGAAAGTCTGCAGAATAGAACAGGTGTTGAACACTTAATTATAAGCCATCGATATGCGAAGTGCAGAAGAATGGCTGCAGCGGAGGTGTGTTGGTAGAAAGGGAAAACCCTAGAAGTGACCTTAGGGACGTCCGCCCTTGCCGGAAGAAGGCTTGAAAGTCTTCTGATCCGGCTTGGGTTTTCCCTTTATTTAAGAAACCTTTCCAATTGTTCTATTAATAAAAATTAAGTTTGCAAATAATCTGTATTTAAAACTTAATCTGGAAACTGTTTCCAGACGAATTCCGATAGGAAGACGACCTGTTATAGGAAGACGGCTTCTTAGAGGCCGGATGTGGAATAGAAGAAGGTGTTTTAGTGAAAAATGTAGTTCCTCTTAGTATTCTTGGCTGTCGGGGTTGCCGGGTGCTAAGAAGCTGGACGCTTAAGAGCACCTAGGCGCTGACCAGAGTTGTTTCTTGTTAGAGAAGCAAAGATCTGGTCTTCCCGGTCAGCCGTGATTGCTGCCTGTATCCTTTCTACAAAAAGGGAATCTGCTGTTAAAGGAGCAATTATGAGCGAGATCACTCTTGGTTCCAGCAAGAAAATTGATGCAGGGAAGTGAGGATGAGGTCCCTCCGGATCCTTAGTATCTCGGGCCTGACTCCGATAGCTCCCAAGCCATCTACAAGGCTGTGGCAGCATGCGATCAAGCTGGTAGTCAGACCTATGGATCGGTCCTCTCTCAGTAACCTTTTCTCAAACATGGAGTAAGTAAGGAACTGAGATAGAGGTAGAAGCAACTGGCATAGTAAGCAAACGCTTGTTATTTTCAGAATCTAAACCCGGCAGTTTGGAAATGTCCATACCGGTAGTCGGGCCGGGTACAGGGGACTTGTAGCTTTTACCGCCATATGCGGTTTAAGCTCAGTCAGGTTCTTATGGGCTTACCATGGCGATTGAGCAGGATAATTATTTGGGTTCCAGTGACTGGAAAACATACATTGTAGACGAGCCACAAGATGTTGACACGAGATATCGCCTTTCTTATCCTGCCGAGCTCACTTTGCGGACCAACTGTTCCGTAACGGTGACTGCAATGCCTGTAGCTGACAGGGAAGGGGCAGGTGAAAACAATTTATAGACCTGATTAATAGAGGCCAAATAGTTATGTTCGGTCTCAACGTTGGACTCTGAGCCCGCTGCAACCGTACCATCTGCAAGACTAGTGGTCTGTATGTAGCCGGCTGAGTCAGAAGTAGGAATACAGAAGCTCCTATTATTGAAAGGCACAAGTGTCCTGGAGACATCTGAATGCATGAAGTATTGGACTCGATGGAGTAGCAGCAGGGGGTTTACGACTAGGTAACCTAGAAAATACCCGTGGATCTAAGCAGACGATGACTCCTGCTAAGATGAATCATATGATGTTATTACCTGACCGGTGGCGTCACCGGGAAATACCGGGGTGACCGGACCGGTCAATGACCGGTGACCCGACCGGTCAATGACCGTTGACCGTACTGGTCATAATAAAACCCGGTGACTGGTGTCTGTGAAAGGTCCCTGCTTCCGGGAACCGGACAGGTCCCCGTTGATTGGACTCGACCGTGACAAGTGACCGGACCGGTCATAATATGACAGGTGAGATTAGCGGTTAAAGACCGAGGTATGGCGGGAGCCATATGGTCTGACATCGTCCGACGCATGGTCGAAACAACGTGGTTGATGTCACTGGGCAAAGACCGACGTATGTCAGGAGCCACGAGGTCGAAGTGGTCAAAGTATGGTGAGTGCCATAATAATGGTCTGATGTTGACCGACACATGGCTGAAGCCACTTGGTCATCGTCCTGCCCGGTGTCCGGACCTGTCAAAGACCAGTAAACGGATCGGTCATAATATGACCGGTGACGTCACCGGGTTTTACCCTAACCTTCGCCCAAACCGGACCCGTCAATGACCGGTGATCAGGGATTGGTGCCCGTTGAACGGATCAGTCAAAACATGACCGGTGACGTCACCATGTAAAGACCAAAGTATGGCGGAAGCCATATGATCTGACGTCGAGCGACGCATGGTCGAAGCTACGTGGTCGACGTCACTGGGCATAGACCGACGTATGGCGGGAGTCATATGGTACGATGTCGACCGACGCATGGTCGAAGCCACGTGATCGATGTCCTGCCAAGTGCCCGGACCGGTCAAAGACCGGTGAACGGACCGGTCATAAAAATACCAGTGACCGGCGACTGGACTGGTCAATGACCGGTGCCCGGTGAATGAACCGGTCATAATATGACCGGTGACGTCACCGGGTTAAGACCGAAGTATGGCGGAAGCAATATGGTCTGACGTCGACCGACGCATTGCCGAAGCCACGTGGTCGACGTCACTGAGCATAGACCAACTTATGACGGGAGCCATATGGTCTTCAGTCGACCGACGAATGGCCGAAGCCACTTGGTCGACGTCATGCTCATTGCCGTGCAAAGACCGCGAAGTATGGCGGGAGCCATATGGTCTGACGTGGACTGACGCATGTCCGAAGCCACATGGTCAACGTCTTGCACGGTGCCCGGTCGCGAAGGTCCACAGGAACAGGATCTTCTCCACGCTTGCGGCTCTAGAAGGTCCTTTGTTGCCCGCACCGGACCGGTCAAAGACCGGGGACCGGCGAAAGGACCGGTCATTAAATTACCGGTGACGTTACCGTGTAAAACTGAAGTATGGCGGGAGCCCTATGGTCTGACGTCGACCGACGCATTGCCGAACTCACGTGGTCAACGTCTTGCACGGTGCTTTTCTTGTTTTCTACGACCTTCGTACATGTAATACAAAGGTAAAAACATATTCAACAATTAACTGGTCATAGACCAGATAGTTATACGGCACATGAAATTAACCATTTGCACATAATGCAAATGATAAACATTCTCTAAGTTATTTACTTCTAACAGATAAAGTAATAGCTTAATTAACACAAAAACCGCGCTTGTAGCATAAATTAAACAAAAGTTTCATACAATAATCGAAAATAACACCGATAATAATGTGTTAGACAAATAATAAAACTTGTCTAAACAAATTCACGGCATTGATTAACATTTAAAAGTTTATTATGTAAACGATTAAGCCACGTGGACGCTTGAAAACACACTGCCCATCAGGCCTAAATTAAACCAAAGTTTAATACAATAATATAAAATAACACCGATAATTATTTGTTAGACAATACTAAAACTAGTCTAAACAAATACACGGCATTGATTGACATTTTCATAGTTTACTATGTAAAGGATTAAATCATGTGGCCGCTTGATAACACACTGCCCATAAAGCATAAATTAAACAAAAGTTTAATACGATACCTTTTGAAATAAATAAGATAATAAAATGCTAGACAAATACTATTACTTGTCTTAACAAAAAATCAACCAAAACACGGGAAAGAAACGGAAATAAACCCAATTATCAGAGACATTAAAAACGGCGTGTCTGTAACTCCCCGTATCCTGAAAAAAAGACTGAAGGTAGGGTGTCGCTTTTTGCTAGGTTGCATTACACTATGTTTCGCTCTAGACTAAACTACGGAACAGGAATTTTCCGGATAATATAACCAAACTACGGAAGCAGTAGCTATAGATAAATTGTTACGTATTTATGACATTTAAATAGAAATCATACAGAGTATCGGTGCCTCTACAAAAATGTAATTATCAATACTATTAAATAGATTTTGTTTCGTAACATTTTGTAAAACTTCGTCCGTTTTGTAACTGCCAAACACTAAATAACATCAGGTCTGCTTTTCGTTTCATAATGTATAACGTATGAATGTTATGTTTAAAGACAATTAAACCGAACATTTAGTAACGGATGATAACACACTTGAACAGTTATGTGTTCCATGCTTGCGCTCATCTTCGCAGCCAGACTTACAGTCACATGAACCATTACATACTTCTTTGGCATTCAAACATTGTCCATCACCGCATGTAAATTGATCTTCGAGGCATTTAGTGCCATCAGCATCTTATAAGTAAAAATCACATCAGTTTAAAAAAATCAACAAATGAAGACGGGGAAAACCGTATGGCGTGTTAAACAAATATAGAGCCGGATTTCGTAAAACGTTAATTGGAAGAACAATTGCATGTTTATGCTTGAATTGCATGAACTGCAGTACTCGTGCACTAACCTAAAGTAAAAAACATACTCCTTCTGCTAGATTCTCACCTTTGGGGGCCTAAGAGTGCAGAGTAATTCTGGATGTTTATATCCACTTAAGAGTGTTTGATTTTAAAATTGTCGAAAAACATGTTCGATATATTTATTATTTTGGGTTTCGTTTAACAAAGTAAGTCGGTATTTACCGTGTGCGATTGAGCGATTTTGTAAAATATGACAACCTCTTTTGCGAAACTTACATTTTACATATTTAAGAACCAACAACAAAGGGCAATAATTTCGTCCATTCATGCTAATATTGAACTTCAGCAATTATCATATAACGACAAACGGCTCGAAATCATTGACAAATCAAGCCTCTATCCCAGACAAAATATCTTTTTTCCCAAACATGTGTACAATTCATATTATATTTATCGCTGCTGAGGTCGGCTGGTCTTACACAATCTGTCTAAGATTTGCTATGTTTCGATAGAAGATAAAAGCTCTTTGTGGCCTGTCGAAGGTTCAATTACTTTAGTTATTATGTTGTTGTTTGGTCTAATAAGAATAGCGAGATTATGAAGATGTACGAGGGCGTTTTCATTGTGAACTGCATTCGCACACGAGTGGATAGCTCTTTTCGTGCTCAGAATAGTTTTAAAAGACCTTGGTCTGACTAATGTTGGTAAGTGTTGGTGAACTCGTTGCTTATCCTAAAATTCATACTCTGTGTATGCGTACACAACAAACAGACAACATAAGGCAGATCCTATTGCATTGTGTGAGGCAAGTTTATTTACATGTTTTTGTGCTTTAACACCCCAAACGACCAAACAAACTATTTTCAAACCATTGTTGGTTTTATTTTATGTAAATGTTTCTGAACAATACATTTTTGTATTTTGCAAATATTAACTACGCTTGAGTTATTCTTTCAACGTTCATACTTATAAAAAATATATTGCGACCAAGTTTCAAAAGACCGTGTGTAAAAAACTGACTTTAATTCGTGACTCAAATATATCACCTTATGCGCGCTAAAAATTTAAACAACCTTTAATCATATTTATATATGCAAATCCTTATATTACTGATAAAAAACTCTATGAACTTGTTTGAGAATATATAGTTCACATATAGGCTATGTGTCCAACTGCGTATTTAATTTATGTTGACTGTTTGGTTCAAGGCGACTGAAGCAGCTTAACATTACATGTTTGAACCTAGTCGAATAACTCCAATTTACTTTAGCAATAAATATCGATGCAAGTCTTAATTAACCGTGTAGACAATTTCTAAAACGTAACAGAAATTACATCACAACATGATAGGAAGTGCAATTCGAGTACAGAAATAACTGAAAACTGGTTAATTGAGAAAATATAGAAAACGCGAAATAGTGTCTATTTATATTTTCGTGTATATACATCAAACTCTATGTGCATGTAAGTGCATACAGTTTAAAGGAACAGTAACGTTCTGGTAAGTGAGCTGTGCTCATTTTTTACTAAGCCTATGACAACTTAGATATATATGTCCTTTCTTGAGATTTTGAAATATTTACGTGTACAACATTAAACGATAATGCATGACTCATACGTGAAAAAGTACAGTACGTGTTAAACACTGCAAAAGCTTTGGTGACGACCAGATGTATTTTGTTCATTAAAAACATTTCACTTTATGACTTATGAATATCTTTAAGATATATCAAACTGTCATCAAATTACAATAAAATAAAATTATTTAACATAACCTTAATTAATAGCAATATTATTTTTATTACCGCTGCCACAGACGACGCTAGCTGATTCATACGGCTTACAATCGTGAAGTTTCCATGCTCGGTGCGCACACTGCTCGATAGACATTTCAGTTCCAATACAGTTGACCTCATCCAACACATACTTTTCGTTCGCAGAACCAAACGTTGAACCCTTAACTGCATGTGCTGCAATCCTTGAATATTTTAAAACAGCTAAAGTCTTGAATTATCTACACGAACTTATTGATCTTATTGCATAAATAGTGTATTGTTATTTTGTATTCAAAGATTAAACACATATCAAAAAGTCGAACCACATTGGACAAAGAGTGATATTTAAATCTTTTTTCATCAACATGAATAAAGGAAGAAGTACGTATTATCAATTATTAATATTAAAAAAGAACTTTTGCCCTTCGATACCATGGCAGGTTAAGCATGCGGCACACAACAGCTGCATCTTTATCATCCCAACCGTCGTCACAAATGGTTCCCCATTCATCTTGGTAACTCACTTCAACGCGCCCAGAGTGTGCGTCACCACCAACCAGTCTAACGTTTACTTTATCGGTATGTCCTGAAATCAAATGAATGAAAATGGGCATTTGCTGCAAAACATTGATTTAACACAAAAGGGAACTGAAATGTAGGTGCATAGTTTATGCAAATAATGTGTTGAGTCACATGGTAACATTATGTATTCTTAAATTGTCTTGTGTGTAACATTATGGTCAGAACACAATATTAAATGACATGTAAAGCTAACACGCAAATTACCTTAAAATTCGAAAACATCATATGCTTTGGAATGTTTACGAACTGCATGTCTCGTGTATGTTAAATTTTCGAGAAGGCATTTTCTTTCTTGTTGATTGTACGCAAAAGCTAAACACTCGTAGATTTGTTTCTCTGTACATTTTTTGGCACACTGAAATGATTCGTAGATTCATATACGCACGAGTTCTATTTCATTTTGAGTTATGATTGTGCATATTTTGTCTGCGTTAGTCTGTGTTACGGAATCCGCAGTATGATATCGTTTAGTTTTTTTCTAACGAAATGGTTTCTCAAGACAAATTGAAATGAACACATGCGGTCAACATTATCAAAAGTAATCGATTCGCACTTAAAAATTAATATATTAACATTGAGTACATTTAAAATATTTTCGTGATGAAATGATCTATATCATATAAATATTATAAGGATATGATACAGAATTAAGATTTAATATAATCTAACTGGTTTGAAATATATAAAGTAAGATTACATATTTATTTAATACATTTGTATGGTTTATTGTATCATTTCTTTCACAAAAACTGAAGTTATGCTAACCAGAGATGTTTATGAAATTATTTCAATGTTTAAGATGAGACGTATCCAAAACTGACAAAAGATGTATCCCATGTGATAAGAAGACGACATGTCGCGAGCGTATTTCGTTCATATTTCAGTTTTAATTAATGGAAACCAATTACAACACGCATTACATACGAACATTCAGCTTTACAATTATAGTCAGTTTCGGAGTTCAAACAACCGTATAATGTTAATTTCGTTTATCACACATCATTTAACAAAAAGAAATTCCACTTTATTTTCTAAACGATACTCAGCAAAATTTGGCGTGCACTGAAAGAAAGACAAGGGGACACGTTACGATTATTTCTTATAGCTCAACGTAAATTTAATCTGATATAAGGTTTAGAACAATGGTAAAATAAATCCCACAGAAGTCCTCTAATAGCTTTCAAAGGTATAACTCTGAATAGCATAGGTCACTTAACCACACAATCGTGTTGACGGTATATTTTATAGTTTGTGATGTTGCTTTATTTGCGTAAACTTTATTTGTCAATATGCTTTGTTCATTTACAAACAAAAATTGCTGGAAAACAAAGAAATAACAGTACACGGGTATATTGTATAGTTAATAAAATTAGAAAATGTATCAATTATTGGTCGTGAAACTAAACACAAACACACAATATGTATGATTAAATCCGATTTAATTTTCTCACATAATTTTTTATGTATTAAACAACTCAAACAATAGCATTGCTTTACTAACTTGTTCATTTGATATACCAACGAATTCCTCTGCGATGTTGTTCGTGTGAATGGTTGTTCAAATGTCAAACGAGGGCTCGTTATCGTTAAGGGAAAGGTAAGTGAACCACCAAAAGTGGTAAAACACTTATACTGGCATGGCCATTGACGCAAATTTTGTATGGTTTAATCGAGATAATATAATATATTTTCGAGAATACATTAACGCATCTGCCATCCTCACATGTCAGTTTATAAACAGCACACTTGTAAGTAATTTTTTTGGTAGTGCTTTTTCACTTATGACGAAATAAAATGTATTATACTATAAATGATCGACTAACCACATCCGCTTTCATCTTCATTTCCGGGACAGTCTTGAACGTGGTCACAAATACTATCGGAGGAATAACATCTGGAAACGATGAACATTTATAATCAATTAACTGCTAGACAAGATTCACCAGAACAACAACAGAACCAGACCAATTTAAAAACAATTCAGAGTCTTCCAATAAGTTTGAATCTTGGATATGTCCTCAGCGGTTTGTTCTCGATTAGTCATTGCTTTATCATGGTAAATAAATCAAAGTTAGTTTCAAAAGAAAAGCACTATTAGAACAGTATACAATATCGTAGTAGAATACAATTTATTTCAGCGCAAACATATACTTATATATACAAATATGCAGATAAAGAAAGGAAGAAGAGAAGTAAAAAGTAAGAAAAACTTAATTTGCATAACAAAAACATGGTTCATTATGTCATTTTTCTTGTAAGTATAGCCAAACAGCTTTGTTTATTTTTAAAATGCAAAATCCCAAATGCGGAAAATATCTCCAATACTCTTTTAAGGACTTTCTCAGAAAATGTGTTCATCAGTTTCTTCTTTATATTGCCATAAAGTACAAACATAAAGTAAGTACATAAAGTCAACAGGTATGTAATCTGATCCAATTATTATGTGTATTATTCTGTATTGAAACCACTTTAGTTAAACATGTTTGCTTATAGGTAGTGAGATTATATAAATATATTTCAATTAGTTTTCATTTATTTCGTAATAAATATTATTTGACTACTTTTATTTTATAGAATAATATTGTTTGGGATATAAATCACATCATGATTCTTTTAACAAATGCTTAATGTTTATTATTGACCTGAAAGCAGCTGGTACGAAATGATATTTCTCGAGTGCATATTGTTTGTATCTTTCAAGAATGTTTAATTGATTACATATTGCCAAATAAGCATTTGTATTACATGTATATTTAAGAACATTTATTCTGAAAAATTACCTTTCATTTATTTCATTGAATTTTAATTATAATTGTTATTATCATACAAATCACTTAAGGAATACCCTTTTAAAACAAGCTCTTAAAATATAATAAACTTTTGATCTATAGTACACATATGACCTCATCACCACCTATGTATTCGTTTACGATTGTTAATTATATATCACTAGCTTGGTTTTTTACCTTGAAATCGAATCAATCCAAGACCGTACAGATGTAACTCTTGCAAACACACTTGGATGTTCTGTGCTACCACACCCTACTGTAAAGGATGGTGCACCCATTACGTAGTAACGACCCGCAATGTTGCAAACTAATGGCCCACCGGAATCCCCATGGCATGGATGGACACCTCGCTTGTAATCAGCAGCGCATACCATGTTCGATGTTATGTTTACAATGTCACTGTATTTATTTTTGCAATCGGCATCATCAATCAGGTTTATTTCCGCTCCTAAGAGCACGTTGGATGTACCTGTTAAATAGATTATTTCAGTGAGGATAAAAGTTCTTTAACTAAGTGTCACGTTTCCAAATAAGCCTTTATCTAATTTCACACCCCTTCGCATATGAGAGTAAACGTATTTCGAAACTTTACGCAATTGTTTTGTTTTCTGTAATATACAAACGCAGAAATAACATTATATACAAACATACTTCCATCAAAGGCTATATTTCCCCAACCAGAGATGTGACACCTGAGTCCAAGATCGTATCTCGTACTTTCATCCGGCAGACAGGCTGATTGTATGTCCTCGTTAAAATTGAGGATTTGTTCCTTTTCCAGCACCAATAGTGCGAAGTAAAATCATGCGTGGCTGCTAAAATGTAGTGATTTGTGTATATATATAGGATCTGGCACGAGTTGTCATATCATACCATATTTTATTAAACGAGTTCAGGAATTTTCTGGACAATGGGTGTCAGATCTTTTTTATCACATCCTTTTAAATGAGCAAATTAATAAATATTTACGCAAACATAATGATATATCCCGAATGTTGTTTACATTTCGTGACGTCATTTGACGTTGCAATATCATTTCAGCAAAATAACAAAATGCGATTGGTCAATGAACGAAAATGAAGCCAATTAAAACGCTTAAAAAGTATATCACATATGTGTAAGATAAAAATATATGTAATGGTTATATTACATGGGAAACAGGGTATGGCATGTTATAAAAGTGAATACAGAATACAGAATTTTCATTGATTGTAATAAGAAATGGTAACATTCAAGGAGAGATGTGCACCGATCTTTTTATTCTTACCACTAAAATATAGCCTACTCATCTAAAGCATTAAATGTATAAAGGGATTTGTTTGAAGATCTACAGATTAGCAATTAAAAAATGGCAAAGATGGACATAGATCGCTCACCCCTTTAATGTTTTTGCGAGTAGAACTGTGTTTAAGTTGCTTATACAGTCTACATTGACCATGTGAACCAAGCGATCGTAGATGACCATTATCCGATATAACAAACCAAAAAGTACACCTCTGGGTCTGGCCCTTTCAGAGGAAACAATCTTCATATGAAATATTGTTTCAATAAGAGCGGTAACTCTCAGAGTAAATATTTGCCAGAAAATACTATAGTTATGAAAAAGCAAAATAAGAAAAAAAACACGTAAAATTAAACTGCAGCTGCGCCAGTTGGTGAAAACTCTTATTATACCATACTTTTTATTTGTACCATAAATTAAATTGGAATACAGTAAGACAAACCCAAACAAACAGAGACACATCAAGTGAAACCACAGCTGCTCTAGCAAGAAAAAAAAGCCTTTAATATAATGCAGTCGTTTATTCATCTGCCAAAACGTAAGCCATACAACAAATACTCTAGACACGACACGAGCGTGCATAACAAACACACAAACATGAAAAAAACATGGTCACCGCCTGGAACGGTCGATAAAATATTAAGAGAGCATTACTATGCAAGTTCAAAAAGCATGTAAAGAGAACGCATTTTGATTCAATGTTAGTTAAAACAAAACATCTGTGTTTGAGAAGGCGACGAAAAAAACTACGTCGATTCAACACTCATATTCTGATTATGTAAACACACTTCTGCTTAACGGGATTCTGCGAGATAAGCTATTGGAGGCAAACCTCAGGAGCGGTGAGGTTGGGAGCTATTCAAACAAATATCTACTGAAAAAAAGGTTATGTTTGTTTAATATCGAGAAATCTAAGCTCGCGTACATTTATTTCAGTTTGTCAATAGTTAGTTTATGGGATATTGTGTAAGAGATCAGTTTTTTTGTTTATGAGATACATAGATAACTTTCTGTATATATTTTATTGCCCAAAGCATATACTAAAACACAGTATATTTCATATACGACACAACAGTTTATAAGTGTTCGCATCGCGTAAGATACATGCATGGTTACCTTTGTAGTTGCATACCAACCAACATATAGGCCTACTTTTACAGTAAATACTCTTCGAACACAATGAGCCAACATATCAATACAAAGATTTCAGTAAAATATTTTATTAACTTTAATTACACAATACAATTAAATTTTCTAAACTTCAATAGCCCCGTCGCCATCCACTTATACCAAGTAATGAAGCTTGGAATACATGCGGGAAAATGTCAAAGCATTGGATATTGGAAAAGGTTAAAATTTGGATATAACACCCTAGCCTTAAAATTGACATTCTTGAAAAACATATTGAACACAAAAACGTTTCAATACTTACAATTATAGCTGGAATGCAATACAATTTGATTCGGTCGAAGTTCAAACACCTGTTTATTGTTTTCCGCTATATTTAAGTCGTGAACTCCGGCGCTTACCTTAACGGCTAAAAGAGCGCCTTTCGTAGGCGTTTGTCTGAAATCAAAGAAGGGTATGCTATTAATCAAAAGTTTTAGTACGTGGACATGATTATTGAAAACTTGAAAAATGATCGTATGTCCTATTGCCGGTAAGTCATATGCATACTCTATTAAACGTCAAACTCATATCACATTACAAATATACTGATTACTAAATAAATAAAATAAAGTAACATTATTTTATTCCTAGGCAGTTCTGATTACCATCAATTAAATTAAAACAAAATAATAAATAAGATGTTATACTTTAAAAATTAAAATAGAAAAATAAGGCTTTCAATTTATTCCCGCTTTTATAAGGACCGTTCCAACTGACACCTGACAATAAAGATTAAAAGGTATGTACTCCCAAACGTGCTAATTTACAGGTCATATTTCGTTGTTTTTGCACAGGAAATTACTGGCGCAAAGAGGTTATCATCTTTTTATAGTATGAGGAATGCGTTCAAAATATCATTTCACATGAGGTGAACCGACTCTACGACGATATTGAAAAAGACAAAAAAAGTGCAAAGTTTTCCAAATATTAATTTGGCCAAAATGACGTAAAACGAATTTTAGTATATGAAAACATATGAAAGGTATATAAATATTTGATTTTCTTATTAGGTATCTATAAACGATCGAACCGGCGTCTCACGGAGTTTTATTTTAAAGTTACAGAAAAAAATTGTTGCAAAGAGATCATCCGTGGTAAAAAACTAAATCGAGTTGCATAAGTATAGCTATAGTTATGCGTAAAAATGATACTATAAGCGGTCATCGTTTCGCAAAGGGCTTTTGGCCATATTACTTTATTTCATTATATATTACGCTACGAATATTTAGTTTGAGAAGATTACATAAAGTATGCATTATCATTATCATTATCTTGAAAATAACCATACTCAAAGCAATGTGCAGCGCTTAGAATCCAACGCTTGCCGATGATGGTACCTCCACAGAACGTTTCTTTCTTCTCGCTTAGTATTTGCACATATATTTGCCACGGATATTGCCCTATATTTTGAGGTTTTCCTCCAACTATTCTTGTGTGTTGATGAGCCAGTGTAGCAGTGAGTATGTTCTGTTCATTAAAACGTGGACGCAGACCTAAATATACCCATTCATTGTTCGTCAATATACTATTATTATTATTGTTACTATTCTTGCTACTATTATACATGTTTATCTCACCTCCTACAAAAATGACCAAATCCGATTTGCTTAAAGCCGTAACGTTCCCATGGAGTATTTTCCATACACCCCGAGCAATTTCCATACTACCCGAGTAATCGAGTAGTCGGTTGAGATATAATCGTTACACCGTTAGTAGCTGACGGTACACCGTTAGTAGCTGACGGTGTATGGGATATACAACCTCAGTGATTTATTACCATACTCGAGCTTCGCCCTCGTATGGTATGAAATTTCTGTGGATGTATATCCCATACAACGTCAGCTACTAACGGTGTAACTAATAATATGCCTACCAGCAGTTTTAGTTTATACATATTTATTTAGCTTAAACTTGTATATTTTAGCTCGATTGCATCTAAAGTCGACGGCTTATTTAATCGCTCTCGAGATGATTTCCTTTTACTAGAACCAGTGTCTTTGAGGGGAGAAATAAAGAACGCTAGGCGGACACCATATCATCTTCGCAATGGCAAAATGTAAACAGTTTTGTTTTATTTTGTTCATGCTTGGTCACTACTTACCACACATAATTACTCATGAAACTCCTGCATCCTCGTGGTGCCCACAGTTATGAATACCAACACCGGAATGAGGGCATGAAATGATAGATGTTTCGCTACCGTCACATTGAACGTCATCGAAAAGGATACTCGTTCTGCCTGGACCGAAGGGAGCTTCGATTAGAGCTTTTCCACCACTGCAAAAAAGATTCTTGTGATGTGGTTCACATTTATAAGTGAGGGAGTATATCTGTTTTTAATAGGTCCATCACTGGGTAGATCGATGAACTGATGTTCTAAAATGTATATTAATAATATACTACTTGAACGTGCATTGAGATGTATATTATATTTACCCGTATCCAAGCATTCTGCAAATGACTGATGCATAGTTGTCGTCCCACGAATCATCGCATATTGTCCCGCGACGGTTCCCGATAATTATTTCAACACGTCCAGAATGGGTATTTGGTCCATCAACCAACTCCACCCTCAAGGTTTGGTCTTCTGTATACACATGTCAACATTATGACGTATATTAAAACAAGTATTGAGGATATAGGTGCATAGATAAAGTGCGTCTTCTATCAAACCAGAATTCACTGACAAACCAGCCATGTGTCATGTATAACTTATATTACCTGTTTTGTTTGCCATGAATGTACCGATATGGTGTCTCTAAGATACATACCCAGCGTGTCTTTTTGGTTTCTGTCGCCATAAAAGCCAATTTTTGTTGATACTCACTAGCATGACTAAATATACATAGCTCAAATGAATGCTCAAGTCTCAAATATTGCTACAAACCAATTTAAGCCTATACCCTAATCATTCACCTTTCATAGTAGTCACAAGTATAGTGAGGATGCTAAAACGGTTTACGACGACAATTTTTGAGAATTTTTGCCCAAACACATGTTATCATAGTCGTTCCTGCAATTATAGTACAGTTAAATACTGTAATCTTTCGCGTCCGATAATCTTGCTCACTCTGCAGTTTGCGAATTTCTCAGACGATGAATGGTTTTCTCTAGTGATGGAAGATGGAATTTCACAATTTTAAGAATAAACGTTTTTAAAAGACACGTTTTCCATGCACAATAAAATTCAATTATTACATTTTATTACGTTGCGTCATCCCTATATATGGTACATGTATCGTAAACACTGACCTATTTACGATAAATTCGAAATGAATCACAAATTCCCTGCAGTCTTTAGTGTTTTCATACTTTAAATTAAGAATTCATAAATCCAACATGTATTTCAGCATTCCATTGCACAATATCCGATCAGTTATGGTATTTTTGGCCATTGAAAATATATGACATCAGACGTCATTGTCATCATTTCCCGCCATTCTGTTAAATCACATTTGGTATGATCTCCGCATGCGCAATGGCCTAGATTTGATATTTTCTGTAAACCATGGAAGCATGATCGGGGTAAAATTAAACCTGTTATGCATAAACGCTAGAAATCAATCATTTTATATGTTTATGTCCCCCACCCACTATAGTGGGGAACATATTGTTTTTGCCCTGTCTGTCTGTTGGTCTGTTGGTCTGTTTGCTCCAACGTTAACATTTGCAATATCTTTTTCAATATTCAAGATAGCAACTTGATATTTGGTATGCATGAGTATCTCATGGAGCTGCACATTTTGAGTGGTGAAAGGTCAAGGTCATCCTTCAAAGTCAGAGGTCAAATATATGTGGCCAAAATCGCTCATTTTATGAATACTTTTGCAATATCAAAGATAGCAACTTGATATTTGTCATGCATGTGTATCTCATGGAGCCGCACATTATGAGTGTTGAAAGGTCAAGGTCATCCTTCAAGGTCAAAGGTAAAAAAAAACAAAGCGGCGCAGAAGGGGACATAGTGTTTCTGACAAACACATGCCGCACATTTTGATAGGTGAAAGCTCAAGGTCAAGGTCATCCTTTAAGGTCAAAGGTCAAAAAATAAAAAAATTCAAATCGACGCAGAATGGGACATAGTGTTTCTGACAAACACATTTCTTGTTATTGTTTCTTTTGCTATAGTCAACAGAATGCCACCACCATCATCAAATAAACCGAAGTACAGCTATTAAGCCTCATTGTATTTGAATGGTTGTACAAACTGATTTTTTAATTAATTTTCTGGAATGTTTTTGTCCGTAATTGGACTCCATATGTCTACAATTTTGCCTAAATGAGGTCATTACACCAAGTGCGCAAGATTACCGGAGACTGCGATAGTATGAAAATGAGGTGAGTCGTGTTTGTTTTGAAATCAAATCGGACAGTTCTTCACTGAATTAATAAGATCTTTTTTTCTTAATAAGCACATGAACTTCTTATTTTCATAATACATTTAGATATCATGTTGTCAACTAATAAAAAAAACATGTTTTTAAACCAATTGACCCTTAACTGCGCAAGATTACCGGACAGCATCGTACATGAAATCAAAACTCAATTCATTACACGGTATATTGCATTGTTTTCTAACCCCCTTACCTGTAACTGCTTTAGGAACTGTTGGCACATCGTTCATACACATGACGCCTACGTCGTTGGTATGGTCGCAGTTTGACACTCCAAGACCACCATGCTGACAGCTCGACAACGCTGTTTCATCTCCTGTACAGTCGACGTCATACAACCAGATTGGTCCGGTGCCATGGCCATAGTGGCCCCGAGGCATGGAATGCCCAAATCTGACCAAAACAACAATACGAACGGGCATCGTTGATATTGATATATTCAAAGAAGTAAAGATGAGCTGAAGACATTAAACAAAGACATTAAGACGACATTAAGCTGCAATCGTAATCACTTATATCGAGTTACAAAACATTGATGATGACGCCTTAGTATGAAATCGAAAGTATTCTTTGTGTCGCATGAACGAATCTGAACTAAAACTAAATATTGATTTACATCGTTCATCAAATCAGTTATGTCGTCAGTTTTCAGAAAGAAAGTACGGTTAATATTCAAATGCATTAGTTTTCTCTTTCCGGGATATTGTTTTAGTATGTTGATGCTGCATTAGCAAATATGAGTGCATATGAAGTGAAAACACCAAAAATAAACAACGGTTGTGATAGACACCTATAACAAAAGACAAAAAATGACTAACTGAGTAGAACATATCCTAAATGTGAAGTGATAATACCTTCGCAAGGTTGACATGCCAAGATATTTGCGATAAGAAAAAACACTGTCATGAACCTGAATCCAAGTGACTTGCACACGACCGTGGCATCATTGTTATCCCATGAGCGATCGCAGACCGTTCCACTGAGACTATTAATGGTGAGCTCTACCCTGCCAAAATAGTGTGTTCCATTCAAGAGTCGGATGCGCCAAACTGAAGCCAAGTAAAATATATAAAAAATCGCATTAGAAACCGTAGCAATTATAGAAGATAAACTATAAATTAAGCATATTCAAATCGCATACACATAATAATTCATGTCAGTTTATAAAAGTATAAAAAAAATAAGTCATTCATGAAAACCATTAACCATTACCTGTACACCGATTTTGTTTAAAGGAGATAACACATATCTTATGCCAAATGTACATCTGCTAAGACCAAATCATTGCCTACAGACACTTAGAACATAGAATAAGCATGCAAATTCCTTGATTACGTACAAGTGCAGCTGTGCTCATCGTCGCAAAGTCCGCAATTGCAGTAATTATCACAAACGGAACTGGCAACAACGCATTGTCCATCACTACATGTGAACTCTTCTAAGCGGCAAGCTACAAACAAAACGTTTTTCGTATTGTGTAAATCGACTTGCTTTACAAAATCAATGTTAAATATCAAATAGGGCTTGCCCTCACAAATTATATTTTAGAAAAATTGTTTATCATTTCAACGTAGTTTAAGTTACTTTGATTAGATTTATATGTGCGCGTTTTTAGATAACGAACATATTTATAGACTTCCAGATTTAAAACGTATATGACAGGGGTAGATGATTTGCAACATAACCCTTGGTAATAGCAGTACGAGTCTCCGGTCTGCAGTTCGAACGTGAACAGTAGCGCCAGCGGCGTGGTTTGTCCATTACGTAGCACCACGGTCGAACGGCACTGACAGGATTACGACAATAAGGACCATCTTCAAGTCCCTTGAAAACATTACTAAGTGTGTAATCGTCTTGCCTTTCGAACAATAATAATCATAATCTTCATCAGTAGCATTTATAAATTAAACTATGCAGCCATCACAACATTTAATTCATAATCAGATATAATCATTCAAAGTTAATGCAAATTTAAATCACTGCATTTTTTCTTTTTTATAATATGAAGTGTTTGTTGTTTTGTTGTTTTTTTAAACGTGTCCATATATAATCAAAAAAAAAAGAAAAAGATTTTAAACATCGAAATTCCAATGTTATCTTATATTAATTTATCATATTTCAATTTAATATTATTTATGTATTACCTTGTTCGGGTATGAACTAATAAAGCCGTCAATATCTGCACAGTCTATGCACGGCTGTCCGTTCTCAGCGTATGCCATTAACCCGCGGTATTTAGTTCCATCGCCGTCATAACAATCTATGAATAATTTATACATTTATTCATTTACACCAAACACATGTTATTGTACAGCTTTATATTATGATCAAATTTGTGTTGCAATAGTTAACACTTTATTCAATGAATAAAGTTATGTTGCAATAGTTTACACTTGACTGTGATCGGATGTTTGCAAACAGCTTGAACAGAATAGCTACATTATGACTAAAAATATGTATTAAATGCAACACTAATAAGAATAGTGTTCACTATTATTATTTGACAATTTACTGTACATTTAACAGTTGAGTTGCAAATGTTAATTAAACAAAACTCAAATGATTATATATTAATGAGCGTAAATACATACATCTACTTATAATCGTGTGTGAATATCATGATATCGGATAAAACTTAATTTTTTATTTCATTTAGCGTTATTTAAGCATAAACTGATACAAAGATAAATATGAATGAAATTTGTTATCTAGCGTACATTATATACGTGTCTTTTTGCCAACCAAATCGTTTGTCAAAAAAAAACATGTGTGACATAAACTGTTATTTTCAAAAATTAATTGTTGTTGCAAAAAGAACATACATGCATAGACAATTAATAATACAACTGTAAATGTTATAAAATAATTATAATTACCTTCACGCATTATTCCGCCCGATAATTGGTGGAATCTATCGTTGCTAGTGGCGTTGTGTAGAAAATACAAATTATACTGAATTTTCAACAAAATCGAACATGACAAACACATATCATGTATTGGTACCTTTATTTATTGCACGTGACCAGCTATATTTTTAGACTAAACAGTGCAAAAACATTAAAAACACTACCTTGAGGAAAAACAATACAGACACTATAAACACGAGACTATGATCATGAAGCATCGACATAAAGAATTTCATATGCAAGATATTTTAATTTGACTTGCAAGTAATTACTGCGAATATGTTTTTTGAGGTCTGCTTAAACAAAGACGTTATAGGAATGATAAAACCAATGACTTGTTCACATATTTTGCATTTTTTGACAATGGAAGTTATTGAATAATGCAATTAGGAACAGATATAATGAATTGTAATAACCGGAACCTCTAGAAGCAAAATCTATCACAGTAATACTATTCTACCGAGGCCTGGACAATAGTAGGTGAGAATAAAAGCTACATGTACGTCGGTAATACACTTTTAGGCGTAATCAACGATATACGCGACGGGATGGTCACAGGTTCGATCCCCACCATAGGAGTGTTATTAACATCTCCCTCAAAAGCACCAAGCACTGGCTCTAGGCCCAGGAAACGGACTCGATAGCGTTTAAATAAACATAGGCTTTTGATGCAATCGAGACTGACGATATTAGCGTTACAATCGTTTCGTTACTTTTCCGATGTCAATTTCTGATTATCACTAAACCAGCATACATATTTATTTATGCTTTTTTCATTAGGAAGTGTAATTAATCTTGTATAAATAGAATGCCTTATTTTTTTAATCAATATCAATTATTCGAAGATCTTTGTTCAAACTGTGACATATCACTTTCAAATGAATTCGTGGTAAATGTAATACTAACCTGGTTCTGTATCCGTTGCCTCGTGCATATTGTTCATAGCTGTTGCCTTTCCACGATAATTGAAATGCCTTAAAGTGAGAATTTCTTGTCATTTCTTTTAATTTAAAACATAGTCCATAATGAACAAATATTTCTACATCCATAATTTCATTATATATTGTTGTTTCTATATCTAGAATTACATAAAAAAAATTTATACCCAGAATTTTGTTGCATATTGTTTCTATATTTTATGGCAAATTGAGAAAGAAGAACATAAACATAATCAGATACCTATATTATCAAAGAACCATGACCGAATTAGAAATAAAACTTAAAACTTAATAAGAATTTTGGAAATCTTAAATCGAAAGCATATATCGTATTGTATTTGCTTTATTTTTAGCATAAACTGTAATGTACAAAAACTAAAAAACTAATTTACCTTAATTCTAAATGAAAACGTCAAACACACCAATAAAAGGATCGATCTCCTTAACGCCTTCATGTTCACTATGCAACAAGAAATGTATGCGCATTAAGCAGCATCCTGCACCACTTGTTATGTGTTTTTAAGGATCCGTATTCTGCATCTGTGCAACATCCTGTTCAACTTAAAAGCTAGGTCTTTATACTTGTTTTCAGTTGAAACGCGCTTATCTTGAGACTAACTACGAGCCTGTTAAGTAAAAGCCTACATGCACATGCATACACATAACGTCCTTCTTTGGACACTTATGTTTCTATTCGTTTTGTAGTATTTTGAGAGTGTGCTTTCCGGGCTCATATTAAATCGTAAATCGACAAGAAGCGTGCATTTCAATGTACGTTTCTGTTCGCATTATTCAGCATATTTTATCATTGACATGGATATTTAAACTGAAATGAAAACCAGGCTAGAATATCATATGTTTAATTATTTAATTACAGTTTGCACAAAAAAACAACAGTACTCGCATTTGTGAACTGTGATGTTTTGAAGAGGAGCCTACAATAAAAAAAAAAAATATTAGTAAATCATAACCACCTATTTATATACCGTTTAATGGCACTCTGGCGCCAATAAAAGTTGACCACAGTTAAAATTATGATGTAAAAAATTGCAACGTTTCAGATGTGTGAAGCGAGCTATTGTTCGGTCCATGTTGACTAGTTATGCTATGCAAACACTAGTGAATTATAGTTATATCTAAATTGATAACAAACAAAAGTAGCTCCTTAGAATGGGGAAATTCATGCAAAGGTTCCCTTCAATTGTAATAAGAACCTATAGGAAATATAAAGAATACTAGTTTTACAAATGAATATTATTCTAACTTGAGCAGTACCAGTTATTAATTCCCATCCTTTTTACGAAACACGGAGTCTACACAAGTTATCAGCCTCAATTGGTTTGTTAACTATACCAATATATCAACAATAACGTGTGATGAGCGTTTTCCAGATATATAATTAAACAAGAGATGTGTTTGTCAGAAAAACAATGCCCCCCCCCCCTTCTTCGCCGCTTTGATTTATAAAACAAAATTATCATTTTGCAGGTACAGATAATTGTGTTTTTGACCTTTAACCTTGAAGGATGACCTTGACCTATTACCACTGAAAATGTGCAGCTCCATGAGATACACATGCATGACAAATATCAAGTTGCTATCTGAAGCGACATAGAAGTTCTGAGCATTTTTCGAAACCTTAACGCAAAGTGTGACGGAAAGACAGACGGTCCGGTCCGATCACTATATGCCCTCCTTCGGGGGGCATAAAAACAGCAACCACAGCCACGGCTAGAAAAATATTAACAAATAAGTAATTGTAAATATTGCAAGATTATTATCTACACAACTTTTAAAGAGGTAACCCGTAATAATTATTTAAATAAACAGATGAATAAGCTGTATAATATTACTCCGTGCATTGATTGGATAAAATGTGTCCATAAATTGCTACTATATTGGCCACCTTCGTTGGTGATTGAAAGTATCAAAAGTTGCTGTACGATTATAAATTTCTGTTAAGATGATTTAATAAACAAATATGAGTACTCGAATATAAAATGATACGGATTATCTTAGGACATGTATAGCAATTACGGCATACTGGATTCTAGAGTGTATACCAAACGTAAAAATACTTGTTTAAATGAAATACATGCAATTGTCACTTTTCAAACCTATCCTCCAATATCAATAGCTGCGCTGGTAGCTACTACGGAATACCATTTGAGCCATCGTGGGTACACATCAAAATCCAGAGGACGACAATGCGATAGTGCGATAGAACGATGGCGACAATGCGATACAATATGAAACATCAACCATCATTATTTAAACTAAGCTATTATTGGTGTATAAAACGGGTCAGCATCTGTAATACTGCAGGATTAGTGTTGTTTTTTCCCTTCAAATCTAGTGTAATCCGGAATATATCTTCTTACAACAGGTATTTTAATTATATTCTCCAATGGTTAGTTTTATATTATAAACGTTTTTTTAGTTTACATTCCCTTACACATGAAAATGTTTGCAATTCAATTGGTAGTTACTGTTTTACCGCATATAGTAAAGAAATCTACGCCTCAACCAAAAGACAGCTACAAGCCGAAGTACATTATAATAGGCCCTTTTAAATTGACTTGTTCACTTATGTTTACCATAGCTATAATTACGGAATCTGTGAAATTTTTTAGAAAACAAATAATCTTTTCAATCAAAAAGTCCCTTAATTGTCCCTTTGAAACAAAACAAATATGTGAATTTGTAAATTTCGTATGTTTGTGATATTTGTTACAAGCTTGTAGTTAAGTTTTTTTTTCTTTATTTCCCATGGATTTTGGACATACTATTCGCATTAAAAAACTGAATCGACATACGAAATTCATTCTCATCAATATACTTAAAAGCATATTTTGACTGAAAATGGTTGTCCAATTCAATGGTATTGTTAAATTACATAGTTATCTTTAAAAAAAAATAGGTTTAAAACCCAAAACTGACATTCTGAACCTCAACATATCACAGTTAACAACTGAATCATTTTATGAAAACATTCTGCGAACGATTATGTAAGAATCAAAATTATATTTGTAAATCTTTATTTCGTGTCGATTAAACCACTCTTGGTCGTCCTGGTGCGTGGCTATAAGACCATTTCTTCTAACGTTCCCGTGAATCAATTCATACGCATCTGAACTCATAATCGTTGTTAATTTACAACAAAACAACACTCAATACAACGTTATGTATTTAATTATGCAATTTGAATGCCATAATATGGTTTATGGTCACACCCAATGATGCTTAAGCATGTTATTTACACAACACAATAAATAAAATTCACGTTCAGTCAACTATTTTTGTTTGGTTAGGCGTATTACGAATAAAGCATACATAAAAATCAACGGAAACGAGATTTGACTACGTGAAATACATCCATTGATCTGTGGTCCGTTACACAAATCTTCGTCACATTTGGTAAGACAGGCCATATTGTTGCCGTCCCAAACACATGCCGTTTCGTTGTTGTGTTGCAAGGCATACAGTCTTGCGTATGCCCCGCGGTCATTGACAATGTTGGCAGTGAATGAAAATTGTTTACCGTTGCTGCAGTCTCGAATGTGCGAAACGGTGTTACCTGCAAAACAATGGTTGCGTCGTATATTTCAGTTGTGTTTGTAATTCCTAGGGTTATGTATCTTCAACGCATGCAAAGTCGAGCTTCATCAGCATTATGCAGCATTTCAACACTTAACTCATAAGCAAACAGGATGAAGATGCGTATGAAATGCGAAAATGGTTTGCAATATTAATATAGCAGTTAAACATATCTTTTTTACTTTGAAGAATGGCAGTGAATCATTCGTATATAATATCATTAAATCATGTTCTTACAATAGGTAGGGTGTAATATGGTACAGGTATGTTAAGCCATATATTGAACAAGATTAATCATTTAAAACGTTGTTTTTCCTTGATACTTCACCACTTAATTTTACTTTCGTTTATTTACTTTTAAATTTCAATCGGATCAACTGCAAACTGAATAACATCTTTTACATTTTTTATTTCACGCAAAGATAAAGGCATACCCAATGTTGAAAATGTTTCGATCATGCAGACTTGATCGTAAGGTTCTGTACAATTCTTGATAACATGAGGGTCTCCTTTCCCTTGAACGGCCATCTTGTATGTTTTATAATGCTCACAAGTGTTATTTGTCCCTGTTGCTCCACAAAAATAGCATGCCAATCCATTGGTGACATTGACTGAAACATATTCATGATATATTTTTTGGAGGGAGCAAGCTAAAGTAATTGAAAAGCGTGTAAGGTTCTGATAAGACAAAATTAAAAAAAACGTTCAAACCTAGAGTTATGTTTCTGAAAACGATCAATAAACTGGTACTAGTTTATGTTCGTTAAAATATAAAAAGTTTAATATTAACATAAGACTAGTGTTAAAAATATAATCCTGTATGTGTATTAATTTATCTCTTCTTAATTTCGAAATGTAAACGTACTTAGACTGGTCGGGAAAATAATTTGGCGGAGAATGGAACGCTCAGCCTGGACACTGGATTTGCAAAAATACTATATATTTCATAATAAGGTTTTGATCACGATAACTAGCTTTAAGTTTACTTGGGGCTTCACTTGTACCTCGAATCATGATAGTCTTGTTTGTTCAATACGATTAAGGAAGTCCTACCACCATTACATTTAAAGGGGTACGGAACTTAATTGTGTTTTGAAACATGTATTGAAAAATTAAACATTCATTTTTGTATATAATATTTTTTAATGCTGTACTATAAACAATTTCTTTGTTTGGTGATTTTGTAGGATTAACGATTATAAGACATACATTTTAATTACATTGCACATCAAATTATTATTTTCTTATTTTTTTTAGCCATACCTATAGATTAAGCCACCCCATGTATTGGACATTTGGATATATTTGAAATAAAACTTAATCTGTATTGAGAAATTGCTTTCACATGCACAAATGCTGTTTGTTTTCAAAACACATTTCGATTATGTCTTTGAAGAACAATAAGAGTTAGGTTAAATTTTACCAAAAACTGCTACACTTAGTGTGCATATTGTCAGAAAAGTACATGTAGAAAATGCTGCCGTTAAGTATAATTATAGTTCATGTTTAAGATGAAATCTATAAAATTAAGTCTAAAATGTTAATGTTTTTCTTACATTATATCTACTAAGATGAATAAGAAAGATTTGAAAACATAAGGGTTGCTATGGTGCCTTCCGTGCATGTGTCAATTACTAAGATTATATATAATTGTTACCCTTGTTTTCATAACACAAAACGTAAAATTCGAAGTTAACTGTGGGGTTGAAGTTCTAATCATTAAAGGGGAAAAATCATTTAACACGGCAGTTAATCACGAGCGCCTCCTCTTTTTTTGCGATGTACTAATGCATGAGCACATGATACTTCCGAGGTGGCGCTAAGTACCTGATGTTTTAAAATTGCATAGATAGATCTACATAATGAGTAGGTTTTATGGTTTTTGTACAACATATTTCGCATTATTTTAAAAATCGGACAATGTAGTGCGATTCAGAGAAGATTTATTCATCCACAAATGTACAAAAACATATTATTCCAATCCATTTTAAACCGTGATGACCTTTATAAGTTGTGGCATGCTGATTTAAAAAAAAAAGAACTGGATGTATCAAACAAATAATGTCTACATAATAATGAAGAAACATCTGTTGCAAAGATAGTTTGAAGATTTAGTGTAATTGAATATACTATTAAACGGGAAAGTAACTTGAGTGTGGTTGAATAAGGCCAACGATTAAATACCGAGGTAACCTTTTTTTGATGTAAGTGAGAACAAACGGCATATTTTAGCCGATTAAGAGTCGTTGCCCTTTGCATTTGAGTGAATTAAGCATTTAGATAAGAGGACAAAACTAATCGTTTCAATCAGAAGTTGTAACATCTTTTAATTATTTTTCTCGAAATATCTTTCTGTATAAACATATGTGTTGTAGAAGAAATATGGTTAATTTTTAGAACATTTAGAATTTAGTTATTGGATTTTATTGATTAATACATTTTTTGGGTTTATATTGTGCGATACGTTTTATTCAGGTTGCTGACTTGATGTTTTTATAGACTGTGTATATGTTCTGTATTTATTTGGGTTTAAATATTTACGTTGAAAAATAAATTGATATATGAAAAAAACATTATCTATCATAGTCATGTGAGGATTCATATATCGTGCATTAGGGCCACCTCCTGCCATTAGCGCAACCTCCTGCCATTAGCGCCACCTCCTTCGCATTGGCTCCATCATTTTTTTGGAAATACACAATCTTATCGTTTAAATATTCAAGAAGCTAATGTGCTTGTGTGTGCAGAGGTTAGTATATATTTAACGCAATCGTTTGATGTCGTAAGCGAATTAATCGGATTGAAATTTGCTCGGCACACAGGCAAAATACATAGATTTGCTTTCAAAAACTCCATTATGCCTCAACTAATATAGGTTTTCACGTTTTAAAATTACATGTGATTGTATGTTTTTGTAAGTTTGTGGATAAATTAATCTGCCCCGAATCGCAGTACATTGTCTGATTTTTTAAATAATACAAAATTTGTTGAAATAAACATATGAAACCTTCTCACCCTGTATAATTATTAGTGAAATTAAAAAAAATCCGCACCTTAGCTCAACCTTCGAAGTAGCATTGGCTTATTTATTAATGCATGGAAAAAAGTGGTGAGGTGGCGCCCGTGATTAACGGCCGTGTTTTAGCTCCGAAGTGGCTAATCACAAGTGAAAAGAGGCTTGTACACTTTTTTTACATGGTCTTTATTGTTGTAATCCTCTATTAAACATATACTATGTTTCATTTGGTGATTTTTCAAAAAATATATATTTACTTATATACTATTTTATATTTATATGATGCCTACTTAGTATGTGATTATTAGATATATTAAATATATAGATTGTGAACTGTGTTTGTCACTTTTATGCATAATGTACTGTGGTCTATTTAAAACGCACAATATTTTGTGTTGCCTGGTGGCAAAAAGTGTGCAGGCAGTCCATGACTTAAGCCAAAAACCTCCCACTATGAAGTGTTATCCCGACAGAGCTAACCGGACCGCATACACGGTTAATCACTTCTCTAATTGCGGTACCGCCGTGAAAGTTTTAGGATAATTCTGACACGCTCAATTAACTGTTATATATATATATATATATATATATATATATATATATATATATATATATATATATATATATATATATATATATTATATACATATTAATCCTATATATATATATAACGTGATATATCTCTTTAACACGAACATTAATTGTTTTACACACGTTCAATGCATAATGAACTCTGATGAATTCAACACCCAGAACAATACCATATATGCCCCATATAATGTGATATATTTAACACGCACGCACCTGAATAAAGCAAAATTATTCCGACAAAAAATCGTTTTAGTCGAAACTCCATTATAATACTTATAATTAATATTATAATCAGCAAAAGATAATCAAAAATCCGTTGTTATATCTATATCATCTGTTCAGTGTGTCCGTAACTGAATATTATATATACATGCTGCAGTGTCGCGTTCATTGGTGACAGATAACGGGGTTATTTTATCTAAGCTAGTGTGATATTATGTTGACACTTTGATAAAACAGATTTCACTATCGATATTCGCATTCAATTGTTTACATCGGTATTTACCTCTTTTTTTCTTCCTCTTCCCGTTCGTCTGTCAATATTTTTACGTTCGATTATAATGACATGGTAAACATTTCGAGAGTTGAAAACCTAAACTTGTTAAAATCCCGATAATGAAATAATGCATTGCATTTTGAAAGCTTCTATTTTCTTATAAATGTTCTTAACATGTATTATACAGATAACCGTATTATTTGTAAGGAATGCATTTAATAATAGCTACGTTCGGAAACACTTGATGCGAAAAGAAATTAATCTATCGGTGGTAAACGCTATGTTTGTGCTGATTTTCTTCAACGGTATCAGCAAAATATATGCATCGCGCAATGGGAAAACGGGTATTAATGTATGTGTGCGTACAGTTTCGAGCCATTTAGCCTGTGCGGACCAGGGAAGACACTTGCCGCCAAAATTGGATTTTTGCTAAGAGTAGACTTCCTTCAAACGAAAAAAAAAATATTCCAGCGGAAGCGAGGCTCAGATGTTAATCGTCAAGTACGGATTCATCGCTTCAACGCGTTCTTGTTTCCTATGTAGGTCGGTTAGATTCCACTCGACATAATTGCTAAAATGTTTCTTATTCTTTTTTAAATTAACACAACAGTTATCATAAATTCCATTTAAATCAATAGCAGCCACTTCCTTGTTTTTTTACAAGCCTCGTGTAACTAGTGTTCTCCAATACTAGTGCACGAAGATGTATGCAGGGTTGAAGTTTAGTGGTACAAAGGGCAACAACACTGTCTTGATTTTGATGTTGATGTTGAAAACGCATAACAGTGTAATATGAAAATCTCAGCTAAACCACATGATTGCTAACGCATTGTAAGTCCATGTCCTAGCTTTTCATAAGGCCTTTCATGGACGTGTACACGGTATTTTTATTAAAGTACTTTGAAACCTGTCTAGACCGATCAGCGTTGGAATCGGGTCGATTATTCGGATTGCAGAGAAGATAGCATGTCGTCGATAAACATGTATTACTATGCACTTTTCAATTATTATTTCCAAAATTAATAAAATAACCCACGTGTGTTTATAAGAAACATTCCTAAATTATAAATTAGCTAGTTCGTGTATTCAATAATAAAACTTCTGTATATATACATGGCATTACATAAACTGATATTAAATTGTAAAACAAACATGTTTATCACACACATTTAATAAATAACGTATTCATATGTAGTGGTTTTATAGACATAAATTGAGTAATAACTAACAATAATAGGTTTTACAATGTATAACAACTAACAAGACTATGTCTTACAACTAGCATTCTTTTGTAATATATATCAATAATATGAATTATATACAAAACATTGTTATAGTTAAAATAATACACAACCTAAATATATATTGTTCGCATGTTTAAAATTACCAAAACCACTAACCATCGGATCGTCAATCGAACTACCCTATCGTAATTTTTATCAAAATGACGATACAGTCCTGTGTGATGAATTGTGTAACGTATCTCAAAAAAAAACTTTGTTCGATTTATTCAGGTAATTAAGGCGTGAAAAGTTTCGACTTTCTGATAAAAGTGGTCGGGCTGCGGTGCTTGGATTTATAAGTTTTTAATTCATACAATAAGAGTGCAAACAATCCGCACCGACTCGGCCATTCGGTTTTTAAGGTATTCGCTTTTCATAGGGTTCGGTTTAGACATGTTTCATTGTATGAGTTTACGATTGGATTCTTTTGCGATAATGACGAATTGAAGGCATATGTTGTACTGGGTATATTGCGGTTCTAAAGCAAGTGTTCACTTAAAAAAATGGCCAACATTTATTGCCATACAATGTTAATAAACTTACAAGGTAACGATTACTTTCATGTGAACTTGGCATATACGTATTTTGTTCACTTACATGTCATGTTGTTGCTTATGTTATAGCATAGAATTTATATGACATGTGTTATACAATATAACTGGACAAGTCCATTATTTAAATATCCGTTTGTGGTGACTACACTTGTTTATTAAATAAGTTTCCGACTTATCAGCTGCGCGTTTACTGTTCAACACATCTCTTTTGGCTCAAATCAACGTGATTTGATTGTAAAAATGTGTAAGTATGGTGTGAACATGAATGCTTCACAATGAATTATCATTCGTGTATATATTGAGAAATTAGTAAACATGACATATTCATCGATTACAGATCTCTATGGCGCGTTGATGAATGCGAGGGGTGCAACAGTTTGTCCTAATATTTACAGCACATCTGACAAAACATAACTCAAGAAACACACAACACGAACTTTTATTTGTTTAGCTTTTAACAGGTACGCAATCAAATATAAACAAACTGAAACATCGGCTCCAGAGAGCTTAAGACACATCGGAAATCCTGTATTAAGTGGCCGAATGGCAAACAGTCTACAGAAGAACAAAAGCATCAAACACGCACACACACACACACTCACGAAACGAGACACATACATGAATAAAACTAACGTCAACGCCTTTGAACCGTCATAGCAAAGCATAGAGGTTTTCAACCGGTTCAATGGAGCTCATAACCTCAGAATTGTCCCCGAGTAATTCGCAAAACATTATATTGCTAGGAAACATTAACATCATAGCATTACATTTAAATCAGATAGCAAAACAATACATGTAGAAAACATTTCGCTAATTTCACTCATATGCATTAAAAAAGAAGAGAAGTTTAAAGGATAAGTAATATTTGAACTAAGTAATTCGCTTTTTGCTCAATACCACCAATCTTATTGCCTATTTGTTCATACTCGGAAATCATTTTGGCGCCATTTCATAGTCAGAAGCATAGGCCGCTTAGCAAATGAATCAACAAAATACAGATTAATTTAATAAAAAGGCAATAATGACAGGTCGATCATTAAAAAAAATAATATTCTCATCGTACTATAAACCTGTTTCACAAAGACAATCTGCGTCATAATATAACAACTACTCTTCGACGAAAAAAAGGGTGGATGGCACAGTGGACACTGGGGGCGCTATTTCAATACAAATAGTGTAATTTCAGTTTACGATTTCCATTTGCTGCATATCCGACGAAAATCTGTATTACTTATTAATTTCACGTGCCCTAAGCATGTTAAATAAATGTGCAAATAACCAATTTGTTAAAAATACTATTAGCCGATGAATCAATTTGAGATTTTTTTTCGTTTGATACTATTTGATTATTCGCAGTGATATTTTAGCCACGTATACTTTTTACAACGCAATGAAAAACGAATCAAGCTAACACCACGAAAATGCAAAGCAAATAAAAGACATAAGTGTGATCATTGTTATCGCCTGCGCAGCACAAGCTTTGTTAACTTCAGCCAGAATCGGGCCGTTACAAAAGTCACTGACACATTTCGTGAGGCATACGAGGTGTTGACCGTCCCATTCACATGCCGTCTCGTTCTTGGTGGGGTCAAGGTTGTAGAGACGATAGTATGCACCCCTGTAATTAACAACGTGAAAACCGATAAACCCTTAACCAGTATCAATTTAACCTTTGTCTGTGAAAACATGGCTTACATGCATATGCGTTACATATCGACCCAGATTAGCCTGTACAGTGCACAAAGTATAATCAAGGACGACACTTTGCGTACATGCATTAAGCCCAGTTTTTCCAGACCAATGCTCAATTAATCCACTTTTCTGTTTGTTTCAGATGGTTTGTCCAAAAGCTTAACACACCTTTACTCAATTCATTATGAAATCGACTTCTACTGGAAAACTATACACATTGAGAACATATCAATTAATACGTGTAAATCAAGAAATGAAATAACCAATGATTGATTTACATTTAAGTAGGGTACACAATAGCCCCATCCAATTTGTTGACCTGTGACGATTACACAGTCTGTACAAAAAAAACACTCCAAGTAATCCATGTGGTGCCTTATACTTTGTGATACAACTAAATGAGCCAAGCGCTGTGAAAAGGGGGGTTAATGCTTGTGAGTTAGGTGTCGTCCCAGATTAGCTTGTGCAGTGCACACAGGCTAATCAGGGACGACACTTTCCGCTTTTATTGAAATTTTTGTTTCAAGACGGACTCTTCTTGACGAAAATCCAGTTTAGTTGGAAAGTGTCGTCGCTGATTAGCCTTTTCGGACTGCACAAGCTAATCTGGGACGACACTTTACGCACATGCATTAAACCCTATTTTCTCATAGCGCGACTAAAATATAATATCATACACAGTTATTAAACGACAGGCTAAATCATGCACTCGAAATGGCGACGATGGAGGTTTGTATTTACCTTATATTCTGTAGATTCGACGAGAAGGAAAAATTTGCGTCATTACTGCAGTCTCTAATGTGAGATACTGTTGCTCCTGCCGACAAAAAGGGTTTAAAACATACATCATGGAAATGCTTCTTACAAAGTACGTGATCTCTTATATTTAATACGTTTTTATGCATATTATAATGATAATAAATTCACTTATTTTAAACGAAAGGAAAATTTATGTGCAAAATGCTATTGTAACACATTGCATATAGTGTTCGTATTAAACAAAATACGGTATGGGCTTACCTGTAAGACAAGTCCACTCATTTGGACGTGAGCATTTCTTATAAGTGGATAAATGAATCATACCATTGAGGTGCTATTAAATATGTCGAGAAAGAAATTGATCTATGAAGCCATAAAACTTACAAATATTGATCATTCGTTATCAGTTGTTTTTTTCTGAATTCGCTATCAGTGAAATAAATATCGACTTAAAAGGAGTTTAAACGTGTATATTCATTACTCCATCATATTTACCTAATAAACTCCTATCCATCTACGTTAATAATCATAAGCATGTCCAGGTAGTTTTTATTATCAGTAAATGATTTGCTTGTGAAACAAAACATGTATTTGCACTTGTTTGAAAATGTATATGACAGTCGGACAACCAGCATAAAGCTAATACTTTTCTTCCAGAATCACTGTTAAAGACACACAAAACTGCGTTGATGTTTAAAACAAACATAATGCAAGACAAAGAAACATGTACAAACTACAGCTTGTTAATTATGGAACCCTTAGAGGAAAATACGTTTCCTTCTTTTGGCAAGGAAAGAGTGCTGAGGACAACAGAGCGTATGTCTTTTGGTTTTCCTGTCCGAAGTCCTCTGCTGGGGATGATGCCACCAAGGAACAATAAGAATGTTATCACTCCGCCTCCACATCACCTCTGGACCAGCCAACCTGATCAGTGGTTATTCAACATCACTCAGTTCCACCAAGGATTCAAAGGACGAGTTCTACAGCCAGCAAGACTCGCTTATCAACAGGATTCCCAAAGAAGAGCACCTGGTACTGCTGGGTGACTTCAATGCCAGAATTGGCGCCGACCACAACTCGTGGTCCACATGTCTTGGAAAATTCGCATTTGGAAAGATGAATGAAAATGGCCAGCGCCTTCTGGAGTTATGCTCATACCATGGCCTCAATATCACCAACTCCTTCTTTCAGACCAAACCACGGCATAAAGTATCTTTGAGAAAACCTCGATCCAAACCATGGCTTCAGCCCGACCTGATCATTACCGATCTGCATTGAAATGTATCCTCCTTTGCCACACCTTTTGCAGTGCTGACTGCGACAACAATCACTCCCTGATTTGTTGCAAGATGCTGCTTCAGCCCAAGAAGGTTCATCGCTCTAGGGCTGAGTGAGTACTTCGTGTTGATGTGAGCATGACCGCCTTCCCTAGGTGGTGCATTATACCCTAGCCCGTTAAGAGCTTTACGCATAGAACCTCCTGATGACACAGCCAAAGAGCGATGAAATCACATCAGAGGGACAGTACACAACACTGCCATGGAAGTCTTTGGAAAAGGGCAGACTTAGACAGTTATTGATTTCAGTCCTACTCCTCCACAATCACTCCAGCCATAGAAAAAAACGCGGCAAAACCCACCTGTAATACATGCACTCACCTACCCATAGGAACATGCAGGCGTACATGTATGCCATGAGTGCAGTTCAGAGACTAGCAAGGAGAGAATCCAGCTATACGCCGATACTTGAAACATTAAGGGCATGTATGATGACATCAAGAAAGCAATTTGCCTTGCCATGACGACCACTGCTCCACTGAAGTCGGCCACTGGCGAGACCATCCATGACAAGGACAAGCAGGTGGATCGGTGGGTGGAACACTTCTCCAAACTATACTCGAAGCAGAATCAGGTCAAATACTATGCCCTTGCTGCTATTAAAACTGTCACCCTCATGCTGGAACTTGACTTGAAACAAAAAGTACCAAAACGTAAAAAGCTTTCCTCAGCGAAAACCCTCATGAAAAGGTGGTATACAACCAGAAGATCTTAAATGCGGCAACAGTGCTCCTTGAACATCGGCACAACCTTATATCTCAGTGCTGCGAAAATTGAGCGGTACCTCAGGACCTGAGAGATTCAAACATCATAACCCTGGACAAATACATGGACGGAAGAAGCGACTGCTTCAATAACAGAGGGATATCCCTCCTGATTATTGAAGGCAAAGACTGTAAAAGATTTCGGATTGCGCTAAGAGAGATCAACCACGGATATGATCTCTATGAAAACTTTTGCAAATCAAGCGCAGAGAGCAACACAAGCCCCTCTTCTGGTCCTCATAGACCTGACCAAAGCATTCCACCTTGTCAGCAGGGATGGACTCTTAACCGTCCTGGCAAATATTGGCTGCCCACCGGAACCCCTGAGCCTGATCCACGACAATATAAAAGTCATAGTACAAAGAGAGTGTGGAATAACAGCATGCTGACTACAAACACTAAGATAGATGTGTTCGAGGCCTGCGAGCTAAGCACTTTTCTTTATGCCAGTTAATCCTTACCTTGTACGGGCACCAGGGGAAAAGACTAAGCGCGTTTAAAATGCGCTGCCTCCGAATTTGGAATTCATGGGGCGAAGTTGTGACTAATAACGATGTGCTGTAGAGGTAAGCCATCCCTAGCAATGACACTCTTCTCTGTCAGCGTCGTCTGAGAGGAATGGGCCATGTGCTTCGAATGGACAACGGCCGAATCCCCAAAGGTCGGCCACATCTGCGCTACAGGGACATAAAAAAGTGCGACCTGGGGATCGCTTGTTTGCTCAGTACCGATGCAACTGTAGAGGCGCTGTGCAGCTGGACAGCAGATGGGAGATGAGAGGATCCGTCAGCTTGCCAACGACAGGCGCAACATAAGAAGGGAAAAATTGCTTCGGTCGGCAGCCGACTCGGCCTTTATATGCGTTAAGAGCTTCAGAGACTGCCACTCCAGAGTGGATCTTTTAAGCCACAATAAACGCTGCACAAGAAACCAAATGTGACATCCCCAATGGACACAAGTCAATTGTCCATCGAGACCAACGGACGCCAACAACAACAACATTGGAATACATTGCATTTACAATATCACGATTGCATTTAAGTGCGCTAAAATCGGCGATCGTATACAGCTAATTGTTACGAACGGACTGTTTGTCCGGTCGTTTTGTCTATATGCATAAGATATAAGTACAAGGAAAGAATATGGAACAATTGACCTACCCAGAACTGCAAATGTTTCTATGATGCATATTTTATCAAATGGATCCGTACAATTCTTTTTCATTTCCGGGTCTCCCTTGCCGCTCATTGCGGTCTTATACGTGTTGTAGTCTTCGCATCTGTTTTTGCCGCCAGTTGCAAAGCACGAGTAACAGCGAAGGCTTGAGACGCTTTGACAAAAGAAAACTGCAACAAATGATATAATAATATATACTGTAAGTGTAATACATTATATATATGAAAGAAATCCATTTATGTAGCTTGACTTGCATACAACTTGCATTACATAGTTTTACTAAATGGATGATTTTTTTATAAAGAACAATCAAGGGTTGTTAAACTACCCAATATACAACCCCACAGGATTTTTAGCGACACCACAAAATATATAGCAGTTATCATTACAAATGCAACAAATCAGATCATTTGTTTCAGATTAGATTGGAATCGAAAACAAATTGCGCCCCGTAATACATAAACCAATAAAACAATAGCTGTCGATCATATAAATGGCTTAATCCCTCGTTGTTTTATTGCTACGCACCCGGAACATCACATTTGCATTTATTTGCGTTAAACAGAGATAAAGCAACAAGATTTTTTATCAGACTCATTTAAACAAATGTATTGTTGCACAATAAGTTGTAATGATTTGATAATATTTAAAGTAGGTGCTTTTATTAATATTAAGGAATCATTAATTTTGATACGAAAGCAATTGAAGAAAACACTTTAGTATGAACGCGAAAGGAAGCAAACACTATTTAATTATGATGAACTGTTTGAAGTCATATTCCTATTTATGCTTAAATATTTTAAAGGAATTATTCAGTACCATGTGTCGTTGATAAGTTTAAACAACTAACTAATATATTTACCGGATATAAGAAGCGCGTATATCAACACAAACCCCCAGTTCAATGCACAGCTTACTCCCATTCTTGTAGATGGATTTACTTGTATCTCTATTCTACTCTGCAACCTTTTATAAGCAACCTCACAAGCTTTTTACAAATGCTTCTAAAGTTGAACACAAAGTTATCAGATTATGTTGAAACAACGATCTTAAAGTCAAACAATAAAATCAAATACAAACGCAGCAATAAATTTGAATGTGGTAGAACTACCTGTTTGGCTAACCAGATCGGTGCATTTGCATGCAATAAACATGTCATGCTAAATTTAGAAATGATAGACGCGTTTATAATCGAATATGATCAGTGTGGCATTCTTATTTCTAAAGAGCATTACGAATCACTATTGACTTCTCATAAATCATTGTGATTTCATCCCTCATTGGAAACAAACACGAATTCAAGCATAGTCAGGCATCTCACATCTAAGCCTCGCCGTTCTGGGAAAATGGGGTTTAATGTATGTACATAAATTGTCGTCCAAGGTTAACATGTGAAGTCTGCAAATGCTAATCAGGGACGTCATCTTCCCCTTTGATGAAACATTTTGTTAAAAGAAAGTTTCTTTTTAAAGAAAACCGTGTTTTTGCAGCAAGGCGGAATGACTCATACATTTGAGAGAATCTCATTGTTTATCGGGAACGATTACATACAAAGGATGAAATAGTTATGTTTCCCCTCTTTAGCTGTGTAATACAAGATTTATTTGATAACACATATGTACACGTGATTCTTTATTGTTGTATAAATTTAAATGAAGTTCACTTGAAATATTAATCTTTATTAAATTGAATATGATTTTCTGCATGTGATCGGTGTATGAACTGTACTGTCGAATCATCAAAGGAAACAAACAGCATTTCCAAACCTGATCTGTTGCCGTTGTTACATTGTAGCTGTTTCCATGTCCTTTACGTCACAATGCATGGCATATCAGACACATTTGCATTTCAGTCGCGTTATGTGAAAACTGAGCTAAACGCATATACGTAAAGTGTCATCGCATTTTAGAATGTGCAGTCCGCTAAGGCGTATCTGGGTCCACACATTCCGCTTATATATATATATATATATATATATATATATATATATATATATATATATATATATATATATATATATATATATATATATATAAAGACATAGGGAGGGAATATAATCATCACGATCAACATTCCAATGCACCCATATGGGACTTGATTAAAACTATTCATGCAAGAAGGTTGACACCAAACGTAACTCTGTATTTTGAAAATACCCCCCCCCCATCAACCCCTTGAAAATTGAAACACGGTACAGCAAAGTTTTCTTGCTAAATCGGCCTAGTATTAATAAGCTATTTGCTTGTATACTGCTCATGCATTAAATGCTTTCAAACTCATTTAGGAATTATTGAACACTTATAATGGAATTAATGTTACACCTCCTTAAAGTAACTCTGTAATTTGCAAATCCCCCCCCCGCCACACACACACACCTTAGAAATGACAGGAATGAACACCAATATTGGCATTTATTGTTCATCTTACTGTTTGCCAAAATATTTTTTGCCTTTATACATGGTCTGCTTTCACTATTCGTGCATACTGCTAATACTTAAATACTTATTCGGAAATCTTTGGAAAATATTTTTATTTCAGATACAAATCAATAAAATATGTTTTATTGAGTCACGATGACATGGACTACAACTTTTAAACATTTCAGTCTGAAGCAGTAATTCACATTTTTCTTAGCCTTTCTAGACTTCATTGCATATTTCTTAATTTTAATACGGTTCATGCACTCTTCCTATGTGCGCCATAAGAGCACGTCTAGCATGTACTGTTTTCATCTCCTATTTCCACTAAGCAATGTCACTTGTGTTGCGAACATTGGATCAACTTTAGTCAGAAGTGAGATACTTTCTCTGCATCTTCACAATATTATTCAGACGTTGTTCCACAATGAACTTCTCAACTTATTTACTGTAAGTGAAGGAGCCACATTCGGATTTCAGTATGTCAAGCAGATCTAGTCTTGACCTCTCCTTTCTTTGAGCCAACTCCTGTTTCTACTCTGTCCCACTCTGGAATGTTGCCTTCATGGGTTCACTCCAGTTTAGTTCACCATCTCGTTTTGCCTGGGTTTCTACCTTGAAACCTTTATCCTACCTCCTAGGTTGGTTGTAAAAATATTGACTGACTGCGTACACTGTCCCTAGCTTCTTCAGTCTGTACTCCACCTTAACATATTTCCTCTCCTTCAAAATGCTGCCTGTTAATTGACAGGATTGTTAATTGGGGTGCTCTCCTCGTCAATCCCATAGCCACTCCTCTGTCTTCAGGTTTCGGCATGAGAGCAATCAGCTTCTTAATCACATTTAAGTATACAGCAGCCACATTTGGCATGGAGTTCAGGACCTCCTGTGTATAAGTCACTCTTCCGAAAAGCATGTCAGACACTACAGGATACTCAGATGTTGTGACTGAAGTGTAGTTGTCACTGATCTGCTGATTTAGCTTTATGAAATTTCATGTAGAATTCTTGGTTCGGGCATAGAACTGCACATCCAGGCAGGCAAACAACTCGATGGCCACCTTGTGGTAGAGAAACCTCATTCTATACATAGATGGTGACGTCACGACGTTATTGTCACCTCTATACTAAGACGCATCACATTCCCCTGGTTTGGGGAATTATGCTTCCGCCAAAGTAGTTCTTCGTAGTAATAAAATGTTAATAATGGAAGAAAAATCGATTTTTATTGTGTGTTTAAAACGGAATGTTGTTTAAAAAAATGTTATTTAATTATGTTTAAATGTTATCTTGAATCTCTATTAAGACTGATAGCGATTATCAGATGCACGATTACCTGACCTACTTTCGCTTTCATGTTTCACTCGTAAATAGAGTTCTACCCACATTTCCTTTCGCGTTAGTACACAGGTCAGTTAGACCGGTGTGTACAAAATGATCTCATCACTGCTACGACGAGGCAGGCCAAGCGATTGTTATGTGAGGGTTCTGACTTAGTGACTCTTTTAAATAGTCCAAATGGTATGTCAAGACTACTGCTGCACTGAGGAGACGCCACAATCGTATGTGTTTGAAGGACAACAGCACATTGAATACTTGCCTTTTCTCTGTGCAGAGTTTGTTTTCCATGAAGTGATTCCAGGGTTTGTGGCGGTACTCGAGAGCCATCGACGTAAGGCACATGTCAAGTGCCGGTCCATCAACATCTACACATTAATACTTCAAATAACTCAGTGTATTGTTGAACACATGTCTGTCCATACCACTTCTGGCCTTCAATGTATTGTTTTCCAGACATTTCCTACCTCGGATGGTGCTCAAGGAAACACAGAAAACAGTGTCGCGTTAGCATTTGGTATATACCTGTTTTTTTCCGATTTCCGTGCAGCCTCGGTTATAGTAACTCTGCCATGGCCAATTTCTATGAGGTGCCGTATTCACCAATGACACTCTGAATTGTAGGGAGTTGTGTGGGGTGGATATGGAAGTTCTTGGAGGGGAAAGTAAATGTCAGCATTATCACTAGTTTCGCTATTTCAAGTTTTTGGTATGTAAATGTGTTTTTCACTTTCAAATTGGAACTTTGCAACACCTGACTGGTGTAGAAGTGCTGTCTCAAGATTTCATATTAAGTTTCAAGATGGAATAGGGAAAGTGTGAACATAAACAACATTTTTCTTCCGTTTTGGGTTGGGGTGGGGGCTGTATCATGATATGTACAACTTTCAATACAACATATTTACCAAATGAAACAATGCACCAGCCATCAAAGGGGTGTAATCATTTTCCTTTATTGTTATTTTCTATCCCAGTTATGCCCCCTCCTTATAATAAAGGAGGTCTTTTCTAAATGTAAATCCAAAGTAAGCGGAAAATATCTTCCCCGATAAGCCTTTGAGGACTGCGCATGCTAATCTGTTACGATATATTGCGCACATGCATTAAGGCCCGTTTACCCAGAGCGAAGCTAAAATAGACTGTATACTGCGGAATACAGCGCTATAAATAAAAGGACTTACAACTGGATGACACAATACAATATATGTAAACAGACGAGGCATCACACTAATAATGTTTATATGTCGTTATCAAAATATTAAACAATATGGTCTAAATAGCGGATATGTGTTCATGTCAGTGTAAGATCGTTTGTTATTTCATGAATGATCGTAGAAAATATATTTTTCTATGATCACGAGTGAAATAACAAACGATCTTACACTGACATTAAAAAATGTATGTTTCTTTTATGCCCCCTTTTCAAGAAAATAATTAACAGCTGTTTCCCTTTCGCTGAAGAGTTACCATTTCTCTCGTGACGTGCCTCAATACATTTCAAAACACAACATGACGTCATTATACCAGCGAAATTCTTCGGTTAAACTCTTTTACAATGTAAATAAACGTTAACAAAGCATAAAATAAAAAGAAAATTTGTTGGATTCGGTGGAATGTCGATTTTAATTAACTCGTGATCATAGAAAATATATATAAAATTATCTATGATAATCTAAAAATAGAAAAAGAAGTTCCTAAAATGTGTTATTTTCACCGGTAAAAATAACAATTTGTTTATTTTCACTGCTGTTATTTCACTGCAGAAATGTCATATTTTATGCTTAGGTATAAAAGAAATAATTGTTGCTTTCAATTGTAATATATTTTAAGTAAATATCTTTACACATGTTGTTATATTACAAATGAGACTAAAAATCATTATGGTCTCACTCGTTGTGGTTAAACGCAAAACTTTAAAGCTCTAGATTGCACGTAGTGTTTTTTTTTTATTTTGTTTGC